>NC_050176.1:39068408-39080908 GCF_008315115.2 Sander lucioperca
TGTGGACGAAGTGCTCTGGCCTGACCCAGCCCAAAGACAAGAAGAAGCACATTGATCACGTTTACTCCTTTGATTTTTGTCCCTTTTAGTATTGTATATATTGTACAGTGCATTGTAGGCTGTATACTGTACAATGAACACATTGTATGGCCCTGAACATTGTGCTTTCCATTTGTTACTGTAACAGTACTGACTGCTCAATAGATTTTGACTGGTTGCAGGTTTATATCAACAAAGAACAAGAATTACAGTATCACAGAGACAAAGGACAAGTTTGTGAGATGCAGGGTACAGTACTGTAAAAATAGGGGTACAAGGAGGAGGAAGACCAAAAATAATTGCAAAGCAGAGTAGTAATTTCTGATCAATTTTGAGCTACTATGATAGAACATGTTTTCGTTCATCTAAAGACAATAACGGAAAAATATGAAATTTGTTTTGAGATTAAAAATGTACTTCTCCCTGATAACTATATGTTTTGAACAATGTGTTTTCTATTTGTTGGTGTATTGTTTACTGACTGCTTGATAGTGTATATCATTTTGATCACTTTGTTTATGATTTGAGAGCAGTGTTTGATATTGAACACAGGTAAAACTGTTTTGTGGCGAAAGTTTCATTTTGCAAGAGGAGTCCGAGGTTTTGTAAATAGTTCTTGAAGATGAGGTTTTGTGTTTAATGTTTTCAGAAAATGGAGCAATTTTCAAAAATTGTGTTTTAGCAATTGAGAAAAACTGTAATGCAACTTATACAATGATAGGAGAAAATAAACATCTATTTTGTGGCTTTGAGAAAGCTTTTTGGGGAATCCAATTATGAATATTTACAATGTGGACTCTCCATTTGAGACACATAAACAAAAAGTATCAAAGGGGTTAAAATGGGCCAGGTAGAACACAAACTTTTTTTTAATAATTTTTTTTGGGGCTTTTCCCTTTATTAGGAGTAGTGACAGTCGATAGACAGGAAAGGGGGAGAGAGATGGGGGATGACACGCAGCAAAGGGCAGCAAGTCGGATTAGAACCTGCAACGCTGCAGGACTCAGCCAACATGGGGCGAACGCTCTTACTGGGTGAGCTAGAGAACACAAACCTTTTCTGTACGTGGACGATATTCTTTTTGTGTCAAGTAACCCGCACACAGCAACATCTGAGATCTCCTTTTCTGACATTTCTGGTTACACGATTAACTGGGGTAAATCAGAGGCCATGCCTCTAGTTAAGCTATGTCCCCCAGCCACGAGGGAGTCCTGGCACTTCAAGTGGATGCCGTCAGGTTTGACTTATTTAGGGATTAAACTAACACCAGGCTTGGAAAAAATAATGCTAACTAATATCTCTCCAGTTATTCAAGCTATCCAACCTGTCCTACGTACAAAACTGGGCAAAAATGAATATATCTTTATTAGGTAGGATTAATTTGGTTAAGATGATTGCCACTCCCAATAATAATTATATTGTTACCTTTACATTTTCCACCCAACCTTTTAAAACTGTTTATCACTGTTGTAGAGAGCTATGTGTGGGCAGGCAAAAAAGCCATTTTAACCGTACTAAACTATATGCGGCTAAAGAGAGTAGATGGCTTGGAGTGATACCAGTGACTGGTATCACTATGCAATCTCACTTTCTCAGCTATCTTAGTATAAATGATTCTGAGTGCCAGCCTGGGTAGGGATTGAGGAAGAATTAGTAGCCCCGACTTCTTTGGAAGCCTTCCTGACTCAAACAGGTAGACCCGTGCTTGTTAAGAATCCAGTGTTGTGTTTTGCCAAAGAAACATGGACAAAGAGCCATCAAATAATTAAGGCTAGTCCATATCTTACCCCTAAAGCCTCTGTCTGATTTAATAAAAAAAACTATTCATAGGCAAAAAAAAACTGTTCTGTGGGAAAAATGGGCCAAATCAGGAATTCATCTTCTTGGTGACTTGGTTAGGGAAAAAAAAATTAGATCATCAGATGAAATGAAGAGTGACTATGATCTTAGTCAACAGGATTATTGGAAATTTCTAAAGATCTGACATTGTATTTTAACCAATAGAAAAAACAACCTTGACCCGCCAACTAAGATCCAGGAGCTGTTTCATGTAGCTGGGCAGAACAAAGGTGGAGCCTCCAGGTTCTACGGTCTTTTTCAAGACGTACATGTACCCAGATTAGAAGGTTTGACAATGTGTTGGGAAAAAAATTACAGATGACAGATGGGAAAAGCCGGCTGCCTATTGGCATATCTGATCACGTGAAGCTCAAACTCAATTCACTCTGTATGAACTGTTAAACAGGAGTTACTGGACCCCAAATACATTAGCCAGACTTAAGCTAAGGAACAGCAACACCTGCTGGAAATGGGAGAAAGAAGTTGGTACTCTTGTACACATGTTGTATTTCTATGAGAAAAATGAACACCTTTGGGAAGGTGTTGTTACTTTCTCTAGATCTCCAGCTTTATGTGTTCTGGGTCTTCTACTGGGTGACATAGTGTTGAATGAACAGAAGAAATGATGGGTTCATCTGGCCACAATAACAGGGTGGAGAATAATATGAAGACACTGGAAATCAACTAGCCCATAGGCTTGGTAACTGGTTCTATCAAGGCATGTTTATTCTATTTAATTTTTAATACATTTTGTGTTGTTTTTGTTTGTTTATTTTATTTGTATTGGTTTGTATTCCTGGTATTGTTACCTTTGGTTTGTGTTGTCTACAGCTGTGTCTCGTTTTGAAATTGTATTCAATGGCTGACAGGTGCAGCCTGAGTTCATTTACAGTTTTTTTCAACTGCTTACACACAAAATCTTTTCATGTCACACGATTTTTGAAACCTCTCACTCAAATTGCAAAATTACACAGTAAATCTCCAAAACCATAAACTATTTCTCAGTCTTTCACTCAGTTTTCAATTGCATAAAACACTTTTTTCAAAACATTACACACAATTCTCTTCCTAAGACACAGAAATTTAACAGGAAGTGACTTGCTTTCCTTTTCTAAACACAACCAATCAAAATGCTACACTTATTTACCAGGGCACACACACACTCCTCACATGTACAAACACATTATGGCATAACTGAACACTAACCAATCACTCCTTCAGTATAGGCCTATACAGAGGTCAAAGGTCAGATTACCTGTTTTGAACAATGGATGCCAACAATATAGAGAGACAGGCAAGGGGGTAAGCTTCGCTTCAGAACTCGAACCTCCTATGGCGTCATTTTGATGCTACCAAACACTCACCCCCCGTTAGCATCCCATTGACTGCCATTCATTTTGACGTCACTTTGACAGTGAATAACTTTACATCTGAAGTGTTTAAAGACTTTTTTTGTCCATTGTATAAAATGTATAAAAGGCTCCATTACCTTGTATCTCACGTTATGGCTCCGTAGCAGACGTTTTTATAAAAATAGGCTAACGATTGTGTCTTACTGTCGCATAGTAGAGGAATTACCGTGTAGTACAGGAGAAGCTTGAAGGCAGTTTGGACTTACATTAGCTGTATAAGTTTAATTACTAATGTTAACTAGCATTTTAGTGATCAATAATTAGCCTGTGCCTATGTTATCTCCTTACATATACCTACGCTCTCCGTCTCTGCTAGATTGGGAATGATTGAGATTTCTCTTGGCACAGCTACCAGAAGACTTCCAACTTTCAGACAGGTTGCTTACGCAACATTTACGTCGTCTCTCTCAGTTGGAGGCTGCTCAGTAACGCTCAGCACTCACCGGAAAAGTACTTCTAATATCCTTCACTGGTCTCCGTCCAGAGCATCTGTTGGTCCATTATATATATATACTGTCTATGGAGACAGGGGACAACAACGAGGAGGAGGAGGAGGGAAGAAGAGGAAGGAGAGCCATCTCTGATGAGATCAGATTCACACTTATTCATCATGTGACCATGAGAGAAGCCCATCTTGAGTAGCTTTACAGTGGCGTCCATACTGCATGCAACTATCTAATGACTATTTCAGCATTACTAATCAATCAGACTTTGTTTTGCACAAAGTGCAAACACATTCTTTATTCTAAAAATGATACCTTTGGTTTACATATGTTTGTACTTATGTTTTCTTGTTTCATACTACTGTATACAACACTGTGCTACTCTTACAAACGTAATGTTTTGTCCAATAAATATTTTCTGTTTTACTGTAACATTATATTGTTTTTACAGTGCACTTTTCAACCCCTCTCAGCAGATAACTTTCTCTCTAGAACATTGTAAATGTAGATATACGTCTATGAAAGACAAAAGAGCTTTAGATTTAGAACAACAGTGTGTACATGGTATATCCAAAAATGTACTATTATGAAAAAAGTGTTTGTCATTTGATGCAAATGCTTCATTGTGAGATGTGTTTATGGTATTTTGAATGCAGTGTTTCATGTTGAAGGAGATGTGAGGCATTTAGCATTTTGTGTGTTCAGTTTTGGGAATTGTGTGTAGAGTTTTGAAAAAAGGAGACATAGTTTTGAAAACGTGTGTAAGCAGTTGGAAAAAACTGTAATCAAAGAAGGGAAGTATTTGGGTAGTAGTCTGATTTCTATTATTGATCCCTCTGTTGTTGTCTAAGAGATGCTTCTGTTTTGTGTTCTATAAAAAGAAAATTGGGGACAAGGAACATAATTATGAATGGAATGTCATAAAGTTCTGGAACATCTGTTGTCCTGTCAAAATATCAACAATAAAAAGAAAAGAGTTCTCCTGCAGCTCCTTTGGAGATATGAGTCACACCACACCGTTAAATATCTGCACACAATGAAAGTGAAACTAAATCTTTATATGGTTGTTTCTGGAGTTTTTTTAATATCTGGGAAGTCCCAGTGTTTCCTCTCCACTTCTAACCTTGCTCTCCCGACCATTAATAAGGAATGGAAGCACTTATTTATATAAGCACTCAAAACATCAGATTTTATAAACAACCGGTGTTTTTTGTGAAAAAATCTTAATGTGTAAAGTAACTAAAGCTGTCACATTAATGTAGTAGAGTAAAAAGTACAATATTTCTCTCTGAAATGTAGTGGAGTAGAAGTAGAAAGTGGCATGAAAAGAAAAGACTCACTTAAAGTACAAGTACCTCAAATTATTAGTTATGATTTCACAACTTCTAAAATTATTTCACAATGTATTGGTTCACTAATATTGGACTGTTTATTAATATAGTAAATTAATAATATAGTCATTTGAATTATTTCTTTAACATAGGACATTTTATATTTTCATCATTGGCTCATTGACCTATGGAAACAAATAAGCATAAACTAGATGTATATGATTCCTAGTGCAGGGCTGTAAGTCAAGAGAAGGATTTGTCTTAATATCACATCTTTATTTCTTGTTCAGTGTAGCACATGAGCACATAGATAACTTGTTCTTGAGTGGCATCAGTTATCAACATAACCCATGAAATAAAGTCTTTGTGACAAACTGTGACCAACAGGAACCAAATCAAATAACGTAAGGATTTACTACAATACATTCATGTAAATCTGACAAAAAAAAAAAAAAAAAAAAAAAACAGAAAAAAAGAAAATAGTTTATATATGTATAGTAACATGTTAACTTACATTATGGAATATCTCCTTGGGCTTTATTAAAATAATGCCAAAGGAACACTAGATGGCAGTGTGAGAGTATGATATGATGAGTGAACCATGGAGTGAACTAGCCTTACTAACCTACAGTATATAGCTCTACTTTAACAAATACAATTAGCTTTATTATCATTCACTCAGATAATAAAAAAGTAAATAGTGATTTTAGTTCTGTGGATGAAATAATTGTTTCATATATTCTTGTGTAGGAGCTTCTAGAGGGTTCCTCTGTAGTTGTGCTGCCTGAATCACTCACTATTTGAACAATCCCCCAATTGCTTTTCCCAAAGAGTCAATTGCTCCAACTACCATCTTGCCAGCATCAACTATTGCTTCACCAGCAACTATCAGAGGATACAATGGATTAAACTCCTCAGCTTCCTCTCTGGCCAGATGTTCATGTCTGTTCTGCAACTTTTCTTTTTCCTCTCTCAGTTCTTTCTCATTCTGTTCCTTCATTTTATTCATCAGGTTTGCATACTCCCTTTCTTTCTCCTCTCTGTCTCTCTTTCTCTCTGCTTCTCTCTCCTCCTTCTCCCTCTTTCTCTCCTCATTCATTTCCTGCCTCTCCCTCTCCCTCTCCTCCTCTCTCTCTTTCCTCTCCCTCTCTCTCTCAGCCTGAAGTTGTTCATTCATTTTCTTCATCTCTTCTTCATATTTTTCCTGAAGTTTTCTCTCCAGTTTCTCTTTTTCTTTGCGTATTTGCTCTTCTTTCTCTTTCAGGATGCGTTGTTTCTTCTCTTCGACTGCCCTCTCGGCCTCTTGGAACATCTTGTTTGTGTAGTGGCTTCCTCCGTTCTTCTGGTTTAAATTTCTGATCTTCTGGAGCAGCTCAGTGACCTGAGAGCGATCCTTCAGCTTATTATTGAAGACATGGTACTGGCCATTACATCTGGCCACGAGTTCTTGCAGGTCTGAGGAATCCTTCAAGAAGTCTTCAATAGTTGTGTCTTCAAGTTGGTCCCCATGAGTAAAGAGAACCATGCTGTATCTGTCTGCAGCCTGTCCAAAGATTTCTTGAATCCTTTGCACTGTCTGCTTTTCCTCGTCGGTGTATCTGCCCAGCCGGATGACCACCAGGAACACATGGGGTCCAGGAGCAGCATAAGAGATGCACTGGCTCATATCTTCAGTTGTTTTATCCATGCCAAACCTGGTGTCAAACAGGCCTGGGGTGTCGATAACAGCCACCTGTTGCCCGTCCACCACAGCTTTGCCCTTGGAACAGTCTACAGTCATAGACTTTGCACTGAACTTTGAGTCAAAGCACTGTCGTCCCAGAATGGTGTTTCCAGTGGCACTCTTCCCAATTCCTGTCTTCCCCACCATCACTATCCTCATATCCTCATTATTTCTGCTCCAACCTGTGTAGAAGAATGCGTGACACTGAATAAGAATCAGGTTGTATATGCATTGTAGTTAATCCTACAGGAAATCATATTGTGAATATTTACAGTGTGGGTTATAATGTTTGCTTATTTGGTTTTCTTTCTATGATCTAATATGGCTTCCATATATTGTTTAGTTCACTATTTACAGGAAAAGGCTCAAGGTATTTTAAAGTACCCCATGCATTAGTGTCTAAGTGACTAATGTGTACAAGAATCTTTGAAATTGGTCCAGTATTGAGCAAGAACGGTGTAACCGGCAGCCCAGACTGGGCTGTAATGTAATCATATACGGCAAATAGACATCGTCAATTTCCATCCACCATAAGTTTTGGTCTTGCCTCTGACAGGCTCAGATTATTATTCTGTCTGATAACATTATGGTAAGGATCCATACAGAGATAGACCTTTTTGTTAAAGAGTAAAATCCTTTTAAATGTAACTACCCAGTAGGCTATGTCTATGGAAGCATTAGTCTATAGGAGCTACACAAAGACATTACATACATTAGATTCAGCAGTGATCACTGTGATAAAATTATTTATAATAGTGATCAAAACATTAAAAATATAACAAATTATTAAAATGGATACAGCATCATGACTTACCAAAATCGCTGTCCATGTTTAGGTTGTAATAGTTCCTGTCCCTGTTTGGGTTAAAGAGTACGGAGTAGATACTACAGCTGAAGTAAAGACAGAGATCAGAGTGTGTCTCCTGCAGCTCTATATATGAGCCAAACCACACCCAGGAATAATTATAGACTTATTCAAAACTGCAGACGCTGCTGCACAAAGCACAAAGCTCCCCCTTCCCTTCAGTATTTACAAGAAATGGCAGTTATCTTAAGGTCCTGATGATTCTCCTACCTGCCACACTGGCTGGTGGCCAAAAAAGTTATCTTCAGGCCCTGCTTATCAATCATAGTAAGTACAAGAAGTATTTTTAAGACGATGAGCATTTTCTTTGACTGATTAAATGAAAATTATTTCCCCCCCCTTTTCATAGAACTGGTTTTTGGTCGCAAGGTACTCAGTCATGGCACTGGTTTGAAATCATTATTGAATATCATGGATGCTGTCCCTAGGCTGCCTGCACTCGCAGCCCACTCTTTTATTGATTTATTTTTTCTTGCAGCCCACCCTTCTCTACATTCATGCAGCCGACTCGCAGACTGCAGCCTCGTTAATGATGACGTATTTACGGCACCTTGCTAAAGATAAACAAACCGTCACCTCGTACACTTAAGTCAGCGGTGCTTGTTGGAGGATGCGACCGCGAGCAAAAAGAAGCTATGAAAACAGATAAAAGAAAGCACAAAAAAGGCACTGAAAAGTTGACAATTAAAAAAGGAAAGCTCTAGAAAGTGAAATGGCCAGATGTGCTTAACTGAGCAACTTTTTCATTAAAACCAGCTCGCAGTTTGAGAGTGAAATGCCAAATGAAGACGATGAGACGGTAAACTAAGCTAGTTAGTAGGACACAGACACCAGTGATGGGAATAACGGCGTTATAAATAACGGCGTTACTAATGGCGTTACTTTTTTTCAGTAACGAGTAATCTAATTGATTACTCTTCCCATCTTAATAACGCCGTTACCGTTACTGCCAAAAAATGCGGCGCGTTACTATATTTGAAGCTGTTTTTTTCATCAGACCAACTCTCTGAGTCTGAGCCGAGAGGCAAATGCTTTTTTTTACTGTTCTTAGTGTGCAGTGCACGACACAAGCGCATAAATGCTGACGATTGGCTGAGTGTAGAATAGAGCAGGGGTTTTCAAATTGGGTGAATGTGAGCCTCCCCTTAGAGTAGTTAAGGACAGCAGAGCCCCCCCTTCCCCAAAATCCCGTCCGCCTGCCCTAACCCACACACGCCTCTGCAGTACATGCCATCTTTTGTGTGTCCCAGACAATGATAAGTTTCAATAACAACTGATAAAATGTAAATATGTTTTAATATTGTATTTGAAGACATTTTATTTCCACAACTTTTTAAAAAGTGCATTCATAAACGATTCTTTGCAACAGCAAATCATTTCTAACTTCATGCAGGCCTAATTGAGGCTACTTTTAAAATCACTGAACATCAGTGGGCCTATCCACAAGTCAACAAAACATGCTTAACATGTGTTATGATGGGGGGGTCAACCCCCATAACATTTTGAGCATTAAACACTTCATTTCCTGCATTCTGGTGAATTTGTATGCACCTATTTCTACCTTTTTCTGAATCAATTTATGCTGGAAATATCTTTATGTAAAGGGAAACAGATTACAATCAAAATCTAAAAACATAATGGAATATTTAGCAGTAAGGCTCTCAGGCATTCTGTATTGCTTTATCTATTTATTCTCCTGTAGATCGACTTTTCTAATTCTATCTGAGTCAGCACACATGTCGCCTAGGTATCATTTACTCCTCCCTCCTCTTTTGCTTCTTTTGTTGGGTGAAGTAACCTCCTTAAATGTGCATATGACAATTATTTACCCCAATGATACATTATTCATTTTAATTTATTAATAAACCCCTGGACTGTAATATTTCAGGTGTTTGAGCAAGATTTCTGCTCATGTCCAAAACTTTGTGCACATTCACATTCAAATATATCTAATCTCATCTGTGTTCTCTGAGATTTGGAGGAGTCGTGATATTTTGAGAAAAATAAAGTGATAATAGGCTATTACAAGAATAAAGTCACTATATTTCAGAAAATAATCTACCTGCACCGTAGTCTGCTGTGCATTACGTGATTGCTCTGCTGATACGGTAGATCTCAGACCGTCTGACAGAAACAGAGCCCCGTTTGGGTCTCTGGTCTCTGAATGAGACAAAGTTTAGGGAAGTGGCTGTACGTTACTCTACATCGGAGGTGGAAAACCAAAACTACGGCAGAAATACACGGAGCACAAACGGGACACATCTACCGCAGCATGTCGACAGCAGAGCGCATCCATAAACCTGAACCTGCACAGCTTTTTACAGTGAGAGTGGACACTAAGCGACGTCCGGTTTCATATTTGTAAGTCAACTTTTCAAAATACATTCGGGGCTGAAGCCCCGGCAAAATCAGCTGATGCCGCGTCTGTCAGTGGAAACAATGAGGCCGCGCTTTTGATGCGCAGAGGTGTTGGATGCGGGGCTGCACTGCAGAGAGAAATAAACGCAAGTCGTCCTCCACCTGCAGCCAAACCCGCACTCACACAAGTAGGTGGAGGTGAAGGGGATTAGGACTTTCATAGCCTTAGTGGAGATCTGGGGGAACTCGCTCTCCACAGACAACCGTAACGCGTGATCGGCATTTCTCCCGGTCTCTGTCCCACTGCAGCAGAGGAGCAGCCTCGGACCCCGACCAGGTGAAACCTAACTTTAACTCAGGATCATATTTCCTTTCCTCATATTTTTTTGCTGGGTCCTGTCTCCTCCCTTAATGCTGACTTCTGTTGATTTGGGACAAGGAAACGATGCACTTTAAAGCTAATACACGCACGCACAATTACAGATATCAATAGAGCTGCATACAGTTATTTTTATTTCACGTGTCGCGCCTCCCCTGTAGCTCTTTGGCGCCCCCCAGGGGAGGCACGCCTCACCTATTGAGAACCCCTGGAATAGAGCCATACTATTCATTGGCCCACTTTCATGGCATTGACTCAATCATTCTCACCTGACTTCATTCATTCCCAATCATGGTCCAAACTCACCTGACTTCACTCACTACTAATCATAGCCTACTCTATAAGTACTACCCATTTCCTTTGTCCTGGCTGTCAGAAACATGAGGCAGCATGTGAGGGCTCTCTGTCCTCACAACTCAGATGCAAATCCTATGGTCGTGCGTAAAAAAGTGAGTTTACTGCCTTCCTCATATTGTGTTACTTTAATGGTTATTTGGAAGTGGATGTGATTTAATGCTTGACCAGTGTATATTGGTAAATGCTGAATTGTCATCTTGCCAGTTTGCCTTGAGGCTACAGGAGTAATATTGTGTGTAAGTGCGTAGTGCACATGATTTGTTAATTGTAGCCTTTAGGAAATACAAGTATCCTTAACCTGATTTAGTGCAATGTCCTATGTAATTGTTCAATTAATGTTTGTCTGTATATAGTATAATTTAAGCAGTGGTAGGCCTACCTCTCACCCCCTTGGGTAAGAGTACTTGTATGTATTGTTTGTTTAGGTATTTAATTGTTAAGTTACTTGATGTTATATGTTTAACTGTATTGTAATTTGTGTCTTTCGGTTTATCATTTATAGAAAAAAACACATAACCGTCAAGCCTCGTCATCTGCTTTCGCCCCTAATGTGTGCAGAGTAAATAAATGGCTTAAACGGAAACACCTGTTGTCCTTCATGCATTCTTACCGATGTACCATGGCGATGCTCAACTCCAATCCAAAGAGAATTCTACACTGAGGTTGAGTAAAATGTCATGTTAAGCCAATCAGAGGTAGAGTTGGGCGGGTGTTCGAAAGCACGCATAGTCAGACACACAAGAACACAAGCGAGTCAGTCAACAAGAGAGAGACAGGTATGGCGTTATGAAATCAAGGAGAGGGTTAACTTTTCCTGCTACAGATTTTCCACCTTGGTCAGAAAGAACAGGGGAGACACTGTTTCTCTCACTATGACTCTAGAGTCGCTACTCGCTCACTTCGACGCACACACCAGCGCACAAGTATAAACATCAGGCCACTTGCGCTATTTGCACTAAAGAGTGTATGTTATTTATTTTTGGTATAGTGCTTAACAAGCATAATTTAATGTTGCCCAGTTGTGGCCTGTTGAGGTGTTATTTTTATCGATCCACTATATAAACATAACATTACAATATTTTAGATTTGTGTACATTGATTCTGTTAATAATGTATTGTATTAAGGTTCCATTTCATTATAATCAGATTTATCATAAGTAATTGAACATGCACATGTATTTTAAGTTCCATTAAAGAGGGGTAGGTGGAGGTGGGGTCACATTTGAGCATTTAAAAATTTACTTGAAAGTAATGCAATAGTTACTTTCTGAAGTAACTAGTTACTTTCATAATTTGTAACTGAATAACTAATTTAGTTACTTTTTGGAAGAAGTAACTAGTAACTGTAACTAATTACTTTTTAAAAGTAACTTGCCCAACACTGACAGACACACGCGCGCGCCCGCGCACACACAGACTCACACAGACTCACACAGTATCTTTTGGTCATTCAATTTTCATTTCATAAATGGGTATTAAAAAACTAAACAAATGGTTATTTGATTTTTGTTTTAAAATACAAAATTTGAAAATTGAAACAAGGTGTTTTTTCCTTTTCGTGGTCCAAAGAAGGTAAGAGAAATTTAAAATATGCTTTGATTTTCATTTTCTATTTCATATAAGGAAAAATAAATCACTAGAAAAATGAAAAAAGGCTGTCATTTCCAAGGCAACAGCGCCAGTGTACCACTGTTGCTTTCAGCACAGGGTAAAATGACTTTGGATTCCTACTCTGATGTGGTTTTACACATGGC